>NW_025544699.1:372587-373226 GCF_011800055.1 Colletotrichum gloeosporioides
ATATTAGTAATAAAGACTTTAAGATTAATTATATTTTAATTTATAAGATAGTTATTAATAGTTTTATTAAACTACTAATAATAGAGAAGTATTATAACTTTATTAGAATATTAGGTTTATCTAAACTACTTATAATTAATAATAAGTCCTAATTTAAGGATAATATCTTAAAGCTTAATCTTAATTAAGTTTANTATATACTTATTTATTTCTTTTATATATAATAACTTTATTCCTTTATATCTCACTAATTAATTAATTTTTATAGTTAGACTTTATATTATTTTAATTACTTTAATTTACTTTTTTTAATAGTTAAATTACTAACTATAAAAGTCTCCTATATAAAAAGTTATTTAATAATAAAGGCTTAGAAAGTAATTAAAGATTTTAACTTTACTAAATTATAAATTTATTACTAAGTTAAATATCTTAGTTAATATTTACTTATATTAAAATATAATAATATTAACTACTAAAAGAGATATAAACTTAAGTTTAACTTACTTAATTTTAATTAGATTTTAAAAATATAACTTAGAATAAAAGTAAAAAGAGAACTAAATTTTATAATATCTTCTAATAATTATCTTAGTTAATTAAGTTTATATAAAATATTAATATATCTTAGAACTAACT
>NW_025544699.1:1721296-1721942 GCF_011800055.1 Colletotrichum gloeosporioides
AGTTAGTTCTAAAATATATTAATATTTTATATAAACTTAATTAACTAGGATAATTATTAGAAGATATTATAAAGTTTAGTTCTCTTTTTATTTTTATTTTAATTTATACTTTTAAGATCTAATTAAAATTAAGTAAGTTAAACTTAGGCTTATATCTCTTTTAGNTCTTTTAGTAATTAGTATTATTATATTTTAATATAAATAAATATTAACTAAGATATCTAATTTAGTAATAAACTTATAACTTAGTAAAATTAAAATCTTTAATTACTTTCTAAACCTTTATTATTAGATAACTTCTTATATAAGAGACTTTTATAGTTAGTAATTTAACTATTAAAAAGAGTAAATTAAGGTAATTAAAATAATATAAAGTCTAACTATAAAAGTTAATTAGTTAGTAAGATATAAAGGAATGAAGTTATTATATATAAAAGAAATAAATAAGTATATTAAACTTAATTAAGATTAAGCTTTAAGATATTATCCTTAAATTAGGACTTATTATTAATTATAAGTAGTTTAGATAAACCTAATATTCTAATAAAGTTATAATACTTCTCTATTATTAGTAGTTTAATAAAACTATTAATAACTATCTTATAAATTAAAATATAATTAATCTTAAAGTCTTTATTACTAATAT